>NC_081552.1:237559024-237591524 GCF_963082655.1 Stomoxys calcitrans | reverse complement strand
GAAACAGAATGCAAAATTTTAGCCAAATCGGCCATAAATTGGGTCTTGCAGGGGCTCAAGAAGTCAAATCGGAATATTGGTTTATATGGGATGTAGTTGGACCGTACTAGGCACAGTCATTGAAAGTCATAACTTTATGCTAAATTTCAGGCAAATCGTACAAAAATTACGGCTTCAAGGGGCTCAAGAAGCTAAATCGGGAGATCGGTTTATATGGGAGCTATATCCAAATCTGAACCGGTAGGTCCCATTTGCAATCCGCAATGACCTACATTAATATTAAGTATCTGTGCGAAATTTCAAGCGGGTAGCTTTACGTGTTCGACCTCTATCGTGATTTCGACAGACGGGCGGACGGACATAGCTAGATTGAATCAGAATGTCGAGAGGAACCAGATTATATATACTTTATGGGGTCGCAGATCAATATTTCGAGGTGTTACAAACGGAATGACCAGATTAGTATACTCCATCCTATGGTGGTGGGTATAAAAATTGGATGTTGGAGATCATATTGGGTTGCCCAAAAAGTAATTGCGGATTTTTCATATAGTCATAATAGTAAAGTCTTTTTACAAAACTACAGGCAAATCGGCTCAAAAAGTAAAAACGGTAGATGGTTTTTTATGGGAGTTATATCGGGTTATGAACCGATTCAGATCATATTTGCCTCATTTGTTGAAGGTCATAGATAAAATTCTCGTTGTACAAAAATTTTTGGCCAAATTGGGTAAGAATTGCGGCCTTTAGAGGGCTCAAGAAATAAAATTGGGGGATGGCTTTATATGAGAGCTATATCAGGTTATGAACCAATTTAGGTGATACTTGGTATATTTGTTGAACATCAACATAAACAACTTCATGCAAACATCAGGCAAATCGGATAATAATTGCGCCCGGTAAAGGCTCAAGAAGTCAAGAACCGAGATCGTCATTCCGTTTGTAACACATCGAAAGACCCCATAAACTATGTTTAATCTTGATCGCCATGCCATTTTAAGTCTATCTAGCCATGTCCTTCCCCCCGTCCTTCCATCTGTGGAAAACACCATGACTTTCGAAGGAATAAAACTCGGCGCTTGAAATTTAGCACAAATACTTCCCCCAAGTGTGCCCATTGAAGAGGTGGTGGAATGGCTTAGATGTAATGTCATAACGACGATTAGCGTAAATATTGGGTTGCCCAAAGAGTAATTGCGGATTTTTCATATAGTCGGCGTTGACAAATTTTTTCACAGCATGTGACTCTGTAATTGTATTCTTTCTTCTGTCAGTTATCAGCTGTTATTTTTAGCTTGCTTTAGAAAAAAAGTGTAAAAAAGTATATTTGATTAAAGTTCATTCTAAGTTTTATTAAAAATGCATTTACTTTCTTTTAAAAAATACGCAATTACTCTTTGGGCAACCCAATAACTTCACAGACAACCAGGTAGCTATTCAATTTCTGGAGAACGTACACAAAAACTACCCTCGACTGTCGCAGATCACTCATGGGATGGCTGAACAGTTCAAAATTCACCTCCTCTGAGTGCCGGGCCTCAGAGATATTCCAGGGAAATATAGAGCGAATGAACTTACAATACTAGGAACTACCTTAGCCATTCGAGGGGGACGGGAACATGTGGACATTCCTTTAACAATGTCTAAAGTTAATCATCAGGATCAGGCCCGAAGGACAACGAATGATAAATGGTCACAAAGAGGGGGCTGTGAGCATTCCAAAACTATGTGGCCTATTCTTAACTTGAAGAGGTCTACCGCTTTGCTGTCACTGGCTAGAACAGACTTCTCAGTCATTGTGTCATAACAGGTCGCAGTCTAATCGGAAAACATGCTGACAAACTGAAAGTTGCCAGTAACGACTTTTGCAGAAACTATGAGGACATCGAAGAAGAAGAGACTATAGAGCAACTTCTGTGAGTTGTGGGCATTCCAAAATTATGTGGCCTGGTCTATACTTAAAGGGGTCTATCGGTTTCCTGCCGCTGGTTAGAACAGACATCTCAGTCATTGTGTCCGTCCTGAGAAGCCACTGTCTGATCGCATAACACGCTGACTGGCTGAAGGTTGCCGGTAACTACTTTTACCGAAGCTTTGAGGACATCGATGATCAAGAGACTATGGAACATCTGCTGTGTGTATGTCCTGCGGTGGCAGTCAGAAGGAGTTCCACTTTAGGTACTCATTTATTTCAGAACTTGTCTGATTTAGCAGATGTGAACCTTGCAAGTTGTTGGGCTTTTTTTTAGCGATCTGGATGGTTCATAGGTGGGAAATAGAAGGCATTTTGCCTCTATTGTTTCTATGGAATCACAATGGATGAAAAACCGTAGAAGTGCGTCTGATGGCAGACTGTCGCTTCAACCATACCTAATGTTCTTAAAAACGGCCTTTGATTTTCAGTCAATGTGAAATGGTTCATATGTTTATTATTAAAGGGAACAGTTCCCCATACATGAATTGCCACAAGTGTGCATGTGTGTGCAATTAATGCATAAATATAAATGTGTGTGCGTTTGTGTTTATTGTGAAATATTTTGCTAATTTCCCTCAACTAAAACGAGAAAACCACACAGATGAATTACGAAATAACAAACAGTGAAATGGATTAAAAACACACACTTATGTTGATTCATACATAAACGCACACAAGTATGTGCTCACATATGGATGCTTTGGACAATAAACCCAAACACACACACACACACACATGCTGACCAAAACCAAGAACCAGGACAATAATATACAAAAATATATTCCACGCTACACTCAAACGAAATGTTGTTTATTCATGAATGGCTTCACGGTAAATGATTTACAATTGATGGAAATAATTTACACGTTTATGGTCAACAAAAAGGAAATGTGTACAACCAACAAAAATGAGTGAATTGGCTGGCCGGCTGGCTGTTTGGCTATTCGGTTGCTTGGTGAGCGAATGCAAGCAAAAACATCAAAACATTATGATTTTTGGTTCGTATCAAAAGAATGAAAAACAGCCACCAAATACAAATGTGATGTTGAGAGAAAAGTGTGTTCCTTTTTTGGCTTCAAAACATTTCTGACGAAGTTGGATTTTTGGAAAATTAAAAACAAAAACAAGTAAAAGCGTGCTAAGTTCGGCCGGGCCGAATCTTATATACCCTCCACCATGAATGGCATGTGTCGGGTTCTTTTCCCGGCATCCCTTCTTAGGCAAAAAAGGATAAAAGAAAAGATTTGCTCTGCTATTAAAACGATATCAAGATATGGTCCGGTTCGGACCACAATTAAATTCGCCAATTCGTATAAGAATTGCGCCCATTGGGGCTCACGAAGTAAAATAGAGAGAACGATTTATATGGGATCTGTATCGGGCTATAGACCGATTCAGACCATAATAAACACGTTTGTTGATGGTAATGAGAGGATCCGTCGTACAAAATTTCAGGCATATCGGATAATAATTGCGACCTCTAGGGGTCAAGAAGTCAAGACCCAAGATCGGTTTATATGGCATCTATATCAGGTTATGGACCGATTTCAATCATACTTGGCACAGTTGTTGGATATCATAGCAAAATACTTCGTGCAAAAATTCATTCAAATCGGATAGGAATTGCGCCCTCTAGAGGCTCAAGAAGTCAAGACCCAAGATCGGTTTATATGGCAGCTATATCAGGTGACGGACCGATTTCAACCATACTTGGCACAGTTGTTGGATATCATAACGAAATACTTCGTGCAAAAATTCATTCAAATCGGATAAGAATTGTACCCTCTAGAGGCTCAAGAAGTCAAGACCCAAGATCTATTTATATGGCATCTATATCAGGTTATGGACCGATTTAAACCATACTTGGCACAGTTGTTGGGTATCATAACAAAACACGTCGTGCGAAATTCCATTCCATTCGGATGAGAATTGCGCCCTCTAGAGGCTCAAGAAGTCAAGACCCAAGATCGGTTTATATGGTAGCTATATCAGGTTATGAACCGATTGAAACTATACTTAGCACAGTTGTTGGATATCATAACAAAATACGTCGTGCGAAATTCCATTCCAATCGGATAAGAATTGCTCACTCCAGAGGCTCAAGAAGTCAAGACCCAAGATCGGTTTATATGGCAGCTATATCAGGTTATGAACCGACTTAAACCTTATTTGACACAGTTGTTGAGAGTCATAACAAAACACGTCGTGCAAAATTTCATTCCAATCGGATAGGAATTGCGCCCTCTAGAGGCTCAAGAAGTCAAGACCCAAGATCGGTTTATATGACTGCTATATCAAAACATGGACCGATATGGCCCATTTACAATACCAACTGACCGTAAGCGTGCTTTCGATAGACAGACGGACGGACGGACGGACGGACAGACGGACGGACGGACAGACGGACGGACGGACAGACGGACGGACATGGCTAGATCGACATAAAATGTCGCGACGATCAAGAATATATATACTATATGGGGTCTCAGTTACAAACAGAATGACGAAATTAGTATACCCCTATGGTGGAGGGTATAATGACTGGGTGTACAAGGGATGCCATATAAGTTGGTGGCCTAGGCAACACTAAGTGCAAGCTGACTTTTCCTATTGGAAAGTTTGACATTTTCTAGCATTATCGTAGGTATTCAGAGCATTTTGACCAGCGACCATCATTTGTGTTGCTTACAGTGATTTGTGTTGTTTTAAGTAGCCATTGAGTGGAGCGAAGGTGTTTTCAATGCGCTCCTCAAAGAAGAATATCCGTATCACGGAATAGATACCTATTACGAAAAATTTTATAGCCTTTCTGGAGTAGGATAGAAATGGACTGGGTGTCAGACCGGACTGGGAGTCAGACCGGACTGGTAGTCAGACCGGACTGGGCGTCAGACCGGACTGGGCGTCAGACCGGACTAGGCGTCAGACCGGACTGGGCGTCAGACAAGACTGGGCGTCAAACCGGACTGGGCGTCAGACCGGACTGGGCGTCAGATCGTATCATGTTGTTCTCCCCTTCTATAGGTGTGGGTGCCTTGGCACCTGTAGTCGAGAGTGATGCTTCAAGCGCACAACTAGTCGTCAGGGAAGAGGAGGTGAAAGAGACGGATGAACCACAGTTCGTTTCCATCCTTTAAGTGAAGGTGGTGTTTCTGACTCGGATTCAGACAGCGACGGTGTCACAATGAAACTGTCATCGCAGCCGAATCGAGAGATGAGAGCAGCGGGATAACGGCAAAAGTGAGCGATAGCTTTGCAAAGCTCACAAGCAGACCGAGAAAGCGATCAGGGGTACGACGAAGGAGACAGCGGCGTATGTACCGGCAGCTCAATCTGGCGATGCTGGAAGGGATAGAACTGACATTTCAGGCACTTCTCCGGAAGCTGGAAGGACAATCAGATTTCCCGAAGAGCATAACAATGCCAAGAAGCTGAAGAAGAAAAAGCTCTCCCCGCTTTCAAGTACTGTGGGGAAAACCAACAAGTCATCCCGCAATGAAGATTCCAGACAAAGTCGGAATAGGAACGAAGGAAGCGCTCACGGCCACTGAGTTTTCATGGAGGACTGCGACTTTAAAAAGGAAGCCAGAAGAGCATAACACTGGCAAGCGATTCCCGCTTTCAAGTACTCTGGGAAGACCAAGCAAGCCATCCCGCAATGGAGACTCCAGGCAGTGTCCTACGGAGGTAGACAAAGTCGGAACAGGAACTAAGGTAGCGCGATGGAGGACTGTGACTTCCTGAGACTGAGGCCACAGCCATCACGAAAGGGGAAGATGGTCGCTGAGAAAGGTAAGGAGTCACCCTCTTAGGCCAGAGAGGCTTGTAACCACAACAGAGATAAGCTGACTTATGAAGTCATCAATATTGGCAGTGTATCCGGTAGGATTCCACCAGATCATCAGTCCCAAATAGCGGATCTGGTTAACGAGTTGATTTTCAAACATGGGTGGAACTCTGTAGAGGGTCCACCCATACAAGTGATTAGCCGCGAATTCAGAGGGGACATCTTTACACAGCGCTTTGCGTCGGTGGATACCGTCAGACAGCTTGTCGTAGGTATCAACGCTCCCTGGGAGGGCGCAAAGCTTGACCTGGTGAGAAAGATGAACATCCCCCAGCTCCCAAAGGCGACGATCTTCATCAAGGTATGGATCATGCTGGGAGAAGTGGGAGATCTTCCACAGAGAATAGAAGGTGGAAGGAACTCTCTTTGTGGTTAGTATTAATCAAGTTTCCATGACAAGTTTGGCTAAAACCATAGGCATGGCGCACTACGGGACCAATGATAGACATCCCCCAGCTCACAAAGGCGAGGGTTTTCATCAAGATATGGAGCATGCTGGGATTCATGAGCAAGCAAAACAAAGGTTTGGTGGCAGAGAAGTGGGAGGTCCTCCACAGGGTATAGAAGGAGGAAGGAACTGTCCTAGTGGTTGACATTGATCAAGTCTCCGTGATAAGTTTAGCTAAGACTAAAGGCATGGCGCACTACGGGAGCAAGGCTGTTTTTTTTTTTTCAAGATTGGACAGAAATCCTCATATTGAGACATCAGACCGTGCAGCAGCAGGTGACTCAATAACGCCCAACGAACAGGGGGTTGACGACGAGAAAATCACCGTCTCTCTCAATATTGGAAAGACTAGCAAAGATCCTAACGCTAAAACAACAGGCAGTGCAGGGACTAGAGCCTAACAACAAGGCCTAACGAACAGGGCTCTGACGACGGACCCATCACCGACCTTAAGATTCGAAAGACTGCGATAGGTAAAGAACCTAATTTTGAAACATCAGGCAACGCAGCGACAGGAGTCTCAATACTGCAATCACCTTCTCCCAAGAGGCCCATTTACTTAAGATTTAGAAGACTAAGAAAGGCAAAGATCCTAATATTGAAACATCAGTCAGTACAAGGAAGGGAGACGCAATGCACCTTAATGAACAGGGAGCCGAGGATGAGACCATCACCCACTCCCAAGAAGCCCATTTACTTAAGATTTGGAGAGATGAGATAAGCAAAGATCCTAGTATTGAAACAACAGGCAGTAAAGGGACTGGAAACTCAACACTGCCTAACGAACAAAGATGGAACAATTGCCGAAAGATTCAAAAGACTAGGATAGACAAAGAACCTAAAACGATGACATCAGGCAGTACAGTGACAGGAAAGTCAATACAGTCTAAAGAACAGGTAGCAGACGATGGGATCATCGCCTACTCCCAAGATGCTCATTTACTGTCGGAGACGGCTACACACGCTTTAATGGAGAAAATCAGCAAGGACAAGATTCATATTGCCTTCAATCAGCAGCCATGGACGACCCGGAACAAAGCTTCTGGACTGAACACTGGTACTCGGCCGAGGTCCTGCGTTCGATTTAGAATAGCACGGCCGGATACTATAAACTTCCGAATAAGATAAAATTCCGTAATAAGTTGAAAACCAACTAGACAAAATTCGGAAGACTACTCAGAAGAAGACTTGGGAACGATAATTTAGCTTGTCCAAGCATAGTAAACATTGACGAAAATGTCAACAGGATTACGACTGCACTTGTGGAGCCTTTCGAAGTTAGTTGTCCTCTTCGGGAAAGAAAATCAACTCAAGAAAAACCCTGGATGACCTAGGAAATTCGCCATGTTGAGAAAGAGGTCCTTAGACTTTTTAACAGAGCACGTCGTAAAAAACGGAAGTAGATTGGCTACACGGCTCAAGGAATACAATAGGATTACCAGAGCAGCAAAACGTGCCTCCTGGAAGCTTTTCTGCCAACAGGTCAATAGCGTTAATGATGCCGCCCATATAAAACAATGTCTCTCAAAAACCCATGACCAAACTGAAACTTTAGTAGACGACATGGGTGTGAGAGCAGAGACAACGGAGGACATGTTGAGGATTTTGATGAAGACCCATTTTCCACAAGATACGACGGGACTCACGTAGACACCGGAATGTTGGAATAATAACGTTGATCGAAGGTTTATCATTACAGAATTTATGGTGAAGGAATCCTTGTGGAGCTTCAAACCATTTAAGTCACCCGGACCTGATGGGATACTTCGGGCGTTACTACAGAAGAAGGCAGACTATCGGGCGCTCCATCTGGCCAATATATTCACACCGTGACTTGCATCTACTCCGAAAGACTTGAGGGAGACGAGGGTTGGGTATTTATACCCAAGTTATGCGACACCAAAGGTCTACAGACCTATAAGCCTTATGTCCTTTCTTCTCAAAACCATGAAACGTATTGTGGATACCATGATAAAGAGTAGGACATCCAGCTAACTGCTTAAATACATACAGCATGCCTATGTCAAGGGAAGGTCGGCGGAGACTGCCCTGCACAAGGTTGTGCATAAAACAATAGTATCCTTTGTCACCAAGAAGTACACATTGGCAGTTTGCATTGCCATCGAGGGGGTGTTTAACAATGTGTGGACCGACACATAGATCCAATCCTTAGGCCACTTCCGGGTGGACCAGCCCTTGGAAATTGGATAAATCATATGCTAAGGAACAGGTGGATAAATTGTGGGAAAAAGCAGAAAGCGGCGCAAGACACGTCACAGGGGGCATTTTATCGCCACTCATTTGGGTGACAACCATAAAAATTTAAGCATTTTTCACCGGATTATGACGAAAGGTGGTTCACATATATAGGCGAGGTGGTGGGTATCACAAGTTCAGCCCGGACATACTCACCACCGTAGGATAGAGGGTATATTCATTTAGTCATTCTCTTTGCAACACATCGAAATATCAATTTCCGTACATACAAAGTATATATATTTCGGATCTTCGTAAAATTCTAAGACGATTTAATGATGTCCGAGTGTCTGTCAGTCTGTCCGTGTATCCGTTTGTCCGTCTGTCCGTCCGTCTGTTGTTATCACTCTACAGCCTTCAAAAATTGAGATATTGAGCTGAAATTTGGTACAGATACGTCTTTTTGATGCATGCTGGTGAAGTTCTTGGACGGGCCAAATCGGACCATATTTGGATATAGGTGCTATATAGATCGATTTTCCGATACAGTGTCTAATGCCCATAAAAATCAAATTTCATCCGATTTCGCTGAAATTTTGATTAGTTTTAGGCCTCCCAACATCTGACCGGAATATGGCCCAGATCGGACCATATTTGGATATAGCTGCCATATATACCGGACAGCCGATGAGGGGTTTGAAGCCTGCAAAAGCTTTATATATTACCGACTTCGCTGAAATTTGAAACAATGGGTTATTTTAAGCCTCCCGACATCTGACCAAAGTTTGGTTCAGATCGGACTATATTTAGATATAGCTGCCATTTAACCGATCTTCCGATAAACAGTCGGAAGTCCACAAAAGCTTTATTTATTACCCAATTTCGCTGAAATTTGAAACAGAGGGTTATTTTAAGCCTCCTGATATCTGACCTTTATATGGATCATATCGGACTACATTTAGATATAGCTGCCATATAGACCGATCTCCCGATTAAGGGTCTGAAGCCCATAAAGGTTTTATTTTTTAACCGATTTCGCTGAAATTTGAAACAGTGAGTAGTTCTAGGCTTCTCAACTTCAAACCTAAATATGGCTAAGATCGGACTATATTTAGACATAGCTGTCATATAGACCGAGGTGCCGATGCTCATAAAGGCTTTATTTATCACCCGATTTTGTTGAAATTTGAAATACAAAATTCGTCAGTGACTTATATATATAAGCCCACTTAATAGCCGTGTCGAATTTGGGTGCATAAGTTGTGCAATTTTCACCGGATTGCGACAAAAGGGGCGGTTTTCATATATACTCGAGGTGGTGGATACCCACAAAGTTCGGCCCGGGCCGAACTTAATGCCTTTTTACTTGTTCTCTCAACGTTTCCTTGGTTGTTTTTTCCATCTTCATTAGGAGAGAGAGAGAGTTTATTGAAGTTCCTGTTTAAAGTATTTTCTGTGTATTTCTCCTTTTTACTGCTACATATAAATTTCATTAATACATAACCAAGAAACATATTTCGTTTGATTTCTAAAAGTTTTGCTATAACAGAAGTTGAAGTTATTTTCGCTGAAAAATTATATGGTCAACTTCATGGAAATGTTTGTTGCTGCTATTGCTCGAATCGCTTGTAGTTAAGATGAGCATGACGTTAATGTTGATGTCGTTGTCGATGATGTTGTTTTTTAGGCATGTAAACCATTTTTATTACTTTTGCCTATAAATATGCTTTTATTATAAGCCAATAATGTTTATGGTGCTGTTGCGATACATTTGGGCCCTTCCTACTTTTTCTCATTTTGGAATGGCCGGTAGTCTTCGTTCTCTTCGTATGTGTGTATGTATATGTGTGTGTGTGTGCGATACATTAATTTTTTTACGATATAAACTCTTTACATAATTTTTTATTGCTGAGGTTTAAGGCTATTGTGATATAGATTGGCACAGCATTGGGTCAGGTCATTAAAAGCGAGAGAGTAAGTGGGAAATTTGGCCTTCAAATAACCAAGGGCCAACATCAGCGTATGTTTCTAGGTTAGGGGCGGCTGGAAGCGAGCGTCGGATCTTATAGCAAGCTCCTCCAACATTGAGGGATGCATATGCCATCTCACATAACCTATGTGGTTGGGGTGCAGCGCCTGTTATCCACCCTTGGAAGATTATAAGGATTACTCTGAAAAATAAGTGAGCAGTAACTATAGTAAAAGCCTGCTGAGTTCGGCCGGGTCGAATCTTGGGAACCCAACATCATGGATTCTGCTAAAATACGGGAGCTACATTTGGTTAGAGTCCGACTTGGACCGTACTTGTCGCAATTGTTGAGAGTCATAACAGAATACTAAGTGCAAAGTTTCAACCAAATCGAACAAAAATTGCTGCTTCCAGAGGCTCAGGAAGTCAAATCGGGAGATCGGTTTATATGGCAGCTATATCTCAATCTAAACCAATATGGGCCATTTGCAACCCCTAACGACCTACATCAATATTTAGTATCTGTGCAAAATTTCAAGCGGATAGCTTTATGCGTTCGACCGCTATCGCGATTTCGACAGACGGACGGACGGACTAGAGTAGTATACCCCCCATCCTTGGGTGGTGAGTATAAAAACAGACTCTCCCCCAACATTGGCGACCCAAATCCAAATTTACCTATGAACACTTCATTAAGGTACATAGGCAAACCTCTCACATATCAATTCTGTCCGATTCAAGTCTAATCTCAATGATAAGGGGCCTCCTTTTTATACCCTCCACCATAAGATGGGGGTATACTAATTTCGTCATTCTGTTCGTAACACCTCGAAATATGGGTCTAAATCCCCATAATGTATATATATTCTTGATCGTCGTAAAATTTTAAGTCGAACTAGACATGTCCGTCCGTCTGTCTGTCTGTCGAAAGCACGCTTTTGAAGGAGTGGAGCTAGCCGCTTGAAATTTTCCACAAATACTTCCTATAAGTGTAGGTCGGTTGGGATAGTAAATGGGCCAAATCGGTCCATGTTTTAATATAGCTGCCATATAAACCCATCTTGGGTCTTGACTTTTTGAGCCTCTAGAGGGCGCAATTCTCTTCCCATTTGACTGAAATTTTGCACCTAGTGTTTTGATATCACTTTCAATAACAGTGCTAAGTATGGCGCAAATCGGTCTATAACCTGATATAGCTGCCATATAAACCGATCTTGGGTCTTGACTTCTTGAGCCTCTAGAGGGAGCAATTATAATCCGATTTGGCTGAAATTTTGCATGACATATTTCTTTATGACTTTCAACAACTTTGCTGAGTATGGTTGAAATCGGTACATAACCTGATATAGCTGCCATATAAACCAATCTGGGGTCTTGACTTCTTTGGCCTCTAGGGGGAGCAATTATTATCCGATTTGGGTGAAATTTTGCATAACGTTTTTCCTTATGACTCTCAACACCTGTGCAAAGTATGGTTCAAATCGGTTCATAACCTGATATAGGTGCCATATAAACCGATTTTGGGTCTTGACTTCTTGAGCCTCTAGAGGGCGCAATTCTTATCCCATTTGGCTGAAATTTTGCATGACGTGTTTCCTTATGACTTTCAACAACTGTGCAAAGTATGGTTCAAATCGGTCCATAACCTGATATAGCTGCCATATAAACCGATCTGGGGTCTTGACTTCTTGAGCCTTTAGAGAGAGCAATTATTACCCGATTTCGCTGAAGTTTTGTACAACGGCTTAAAGGTCATCAACTTAAGAGTCAAATATGAATCGAACTACGGCCTGATACACCTGCCATATAAACCGATTTCACTATTTTACTGCCCTAAAGATCGTTAAAGGACGGTTGGCTTTGTGAAGTAAATTCACCGAAAGGAGAAGAGGGAATGTGAGGAATCACAAAAGACCTTAATCTGGCCAATATGGATGTCTAGACGATATAGTCTTGGCATTATCCTAACCTTACCTAGTGTCCGACGATGGCGGCGAAGAGAATAACGCAGCACCAATCCCTGATGATGGTATAGAATATTTACCTCTTTGTCAAAATAAGGTCCAAGTAGCAGTAATCCAAATGAAGACAACAAGGCAGCAGGAGCCAATGGGTTGCACGTTGAACTATTCAAGATTGGAAGCAATACGCTTATAAGGCGTATGCATTAGCTTTTCTCCGCGATCTGGCTAGAAGAACACATACCCTAGGATAGGAACCCCAGCATACAATGTGCCGTACACTAGAAGGGAGACAAGACGGAAGGTGCCAACTACAGAGAGGAATAAGTCTCTCCCCCATCGCATGCAAGATACTCTCGAGCATACTGTGTGAAAGATTAAAACCTTAAGTCAGTTGTCACCAGAAGAAGAATCTAGGTGTTCATCAGGGGGGCACAGTTATGTTATTACATGCTCAATAGTATGGCTCCTCTTAACAAACTCAAATACTTAACCCTTTTGCATGTTTCGAATCCTTTACACTTTGGTAAGAACCTCTGGTATTTAAGATGTGGTCCTAAGAGCATTGTAGCAATGCTGTAGGTTCATGTTATTAGAGTACTCCTCTTAACCTCTACACGGGTGAGATGGCATGAACAAATGAAAACAATGTCGAACATGAGAGTGTGTGTGAGTGTACTATTTATGTTTGCATTTCCAAAGGATGTTTGCTCACACACACACACACACACACTCATTCTCTTGCATATACATATCCGCCTTTACAACCTTATAAACAAACATTCATATGGGCATGAATTCGTCCCCATTCTTACAAACATGCCAACGGACATCAGTAATGGTTTGAGTCTGTGTGTGTGTGTGTTTAAGTCGTTGTGAAATACACTACTCTTGCATTCAGTGTTATAGGGGAATCGTTTTACACCAGCGAACCACAATTGGATCGAGTATCTGAAATTTTCATTTAGATTGAAATGCCCGTAGCGGCAATAAAGTACAAAATATACACTTTAGATTACCATAGAGTCGAAGCAATGGTCAATAGTTTATGGCCGCTTATGTAAGTTCAATGAAGTGGTCAGTGGCGTACTCACAATAAAAACAAATTAACAATGAAATCATTGTTTAGAACAGAGATTCAGTTGTCTAGCTGGGCCGAATTTTATAAGAACCTTAAAAAATCGATAAAACTTGACGTTCACCTTCAAGTGGTAACTGTAGCATCTAAAAAATTTGGCCCTCAGATAAAATTGAGGATTAAAGGTAACCCCTTCTCTACAATGGGGCACACTTTGGCCTCGGCGGATATCACGACTTCCAATGTCTGTTATCACTCTCATCCAACCTAACCAATCCTGACCCCTTCTAATCACAATTTCCTTACTACGCCCCATATTCCACGGTCCATTGCATCAGTAAAATGTTAACTACATTTCCATGCTAGCCATAGTCCAAGGAGTTTGATCATAATGTCCTCATGGAATTGCCATGAAATGAATAAAAAAAAAGCATTTAGTAAGGGAAGGCAAAACAAGTAAAAGCGTGCTAAGTTCGGCCGGGCCGAATCTTATATACCCTCCACCATGCATGGCATTTTTCGGGTTCCTTTCCCGGCATCTCTTCTTAGGCAAAAAAGGATATAAGAAAAGATTTGCTCTGCTATTAGAGCGATATCAAGATATGGTCCGGTTCGGACCACAATTAAATTACATGTTGGAGACCTGTGTAAAATGTCAGCAAATTTGAATAAGAATTGCGCCCTCTAGAGGCTAAAGAAGCAAAATGGAGAGAACGATTTATATGGGAGCTGTATCAGGCTATAGACCGATTCAGACCATAATAAACACGTGTGTTGATGGTCATGAGAGGATCCGTCGTACAAAACTTCATTCCAATCGGATAAGAATTGCGCCCTCTGGAGGCTCAAGAAGTCAAGATGCCAGATCGGTTTATATGGCAGCTATATCAGGTTATGGACTGATTTTAACCATTCCTAATACAGTTGCTAAAAGTCTTAATAAACAACTTCATGCAAAATTGCAGCCAAATCGAATAGGAATTGCGCACTCTAGCGGCTCAAGAAGTCAAGACCCAAGATCGGTTTATATGACCGCTATATCATGTTATTGACCGATTTGAACCATACTTAGCACAGTTGTTGGAAGTCATAGCGAAATAAGTCATGCAAAATATCATTCCATTCAGATAGGAATTGCGCCCCCTAGAGGCTCAAGAAGTCAAGATTCAAGATCGGTTTATACGGCAGCTATATCAGGTTATGGACCTATAAGGACCATACTACTCACAGTTGTTGGAAGTCATAACAAAATACGTCGTGCAAAATTTCATTCCAATCGGATAAGAAATGCGCCCTCTAGAGGCGCAAGAAGTCAAGACCCAAGATCGGTTTATATGGCAGCTATATCAGGTTATCGACCGATTTCAATCATTTCAACACGTCGTGCAAAATTTCATTCCAATCGGATAAAAATTACGCCCTATGGAGGCTCAAGAAGTCAAGACCTAAGATCGGATTATATGGCAGCTATATCTGTTTATGGACCGATTTGAACCATACTTGGCACAGTTGTTAGATATCATAAAAAAGCACGTCGTGCAAAATTTCATTCCAATCGGATAAAAATTACGCCCTCTAGAGGCTCAAGAAGTCAAGACCCAAGATCGGTTTATATGGCAGCTATATCAGGTGACGGACCGATTTCAACCATACTTAGCACAGTTGTTGGAAGTCAAGGCGAAACACGTCGTGCAAAATTTCATTCCAATCGAATAAGTATTGCGCCCTCTGGAGGTTTAAGAATTCAAGACCCAAGATCGGCTTATATGGCAGCTATATCAGGTTATGGACCGATTTCAACCATACTTGACAAAGTTGTTAAAAATCATAGCCAAACAAGTCATGCAAAATTTCATTCCAATCGGATAAGAATTGCGCCCTCTAGAGGCTCAAGAAGTCAAGACCCAAGATCGATTTATATGGCAGCTAAATCAGGTTATGGACCGATTTCAACCATACTTAGCACAGTTGTTGGAAGTCAAAGCGAAATACGTCGTGCAAAATTTCATTCCAATTGGATAAGAATTGCGCCCTCTAGAGGCTCAAGAATTCAAGATCCCAGATCGGTTTATATTGCAGCTATATCATGTTATAGACCGATTTTAACCATACTTGGCACAGTTGTTGGATATCATAACAAAGTACGTCTTGCAAAATTTCATTCCAATCGGATAAGAATTTCGCCCTCTAGAGGCTCAAGAAGTCAAGGCCCGAGATCGGTTTATATTGCAGCGATATCAGGTTATGGACTGACTTCAACCATTTCAACACGTCGTGCAAAATTTCATTCCAATCGTATAAGAATTGTGCCTTCTAGAGGCTCAATAAATCAAGACCCAAGATCGGTTAATATGGCAGCTATATCATAACATGGACCGATATGGCCCATTTACAATCCCAACCGACCTACACTAATAAGAAGTATTGGTTAGCGAAAGTTAGCGTGCTTTCGACAGACGGACGGACGGATGGACAGACGAACGGGCATGGCTAGATCGACATAAAATGTCACGACGCTCAAGAATGTCATACTTTGTGGGGTCTCAGACAAATATTTCGAGTAGTTACAAACACAATGACGAAATTAGTATACCCCCATCCTATGGTGGAGGGTATAGAAAAATGGAAAAAATCTACAAATATGATTGAAACCAACTTTGTTTTGTTACAATTCCTGGTGGAGTAAAAGTTAAACAGAAAATTGGCACAGTTCACAGTGCAAAAGTAAGGATGTCCGTTACAGCTAGAGCAACAGAACAGCCCCAATATACAACCATAATATATCGGATCGCCCATATACTCGGAATGAAAGCCAATATTGTGTAAAAGCGGCCATAAAATTAACAATTTATGGCTAGAGCCTCAAGTTGCAGAAGCCAATATTATTTGATTGAATGCCGAATAGTGCAAATAAATGCTTGTAGGATTTTTCAACCGGAAACCTCCCACAATTTTTCGAGGAAAAGTAATTATGGTCCATGCAACTCAAGCTTCAATCATGCAATTCCGATATGTGAGATTTATGGGTGTAAACGAAATAACGCACACATCCAAATACCTAGAGTATAGCCATGGCCCTCAAGCATTGCAGGGCGATGGAGTGGAATACAGTTTAATGTAGCATAGTACATTGGAATCTGATATTCGACAGAGAATATTGAAATACGAAATATTAAACGATTGGTCTGGTACACAGTTGAAGGGCACATGTAATGAGGCAACATAATATAACAGAAAGGAAAATGAAGAAATGCAAGCTTAAATTTCATCGAGAGTGTTTTTATACCCTCCACCATAGGATGGGGGTATACTAATTTCGTCATTCTGTTTGTAACTCCTCAAAATATTCGTCTAAGACCCCATAAAGTCGATCTAGCCATGTCCGTCCGTCTGTCCCTCCGTCCATCCGACTGTCTGTCGAAAGCACGCTAACTTTCGAGGGAGTATAGCTAGCCGCTTGAAATTTTCCACAAATACTTTTTATTAGTGTAGGTCGGTTGGTATTATAAATGGGCTATATCAGTCCATGTTTTGATATAGCTGCCATATAAGCCGATCTTGGATCTTGACTTCTTGAGCCACTAGAGGGCACAATTCTTATCCGATTTGGCTGAAATTTTGCACGATGTGTTTTAATATGACTCCCAATAACTGTGCTAAATATGGTTGAAATCGGTTCACAACCTGATATAGCTCCCATATAAACCGTTCTTGGATCTTGACTTTTCCGCCTCTAGAGGGCGCAATTCTTAACCGATTTGGCTGAAATTTTGTGTAACGATTCTTCTATGACATTAAACATTCGTGGTAAATATGGTCAAAATCGATCCTTAGACTGATATAGCTGCTATATTAATTGATTTACCGATTTTACTTCTTGAGCCTATTTACCTGTTTTGCAGTGATTTTTACTATGGTCTCTATCTACCATCTAAACCAGGTATTATCCCAATCGATGCATAACCTGATATAGATCCAATAGCATAGCAATTCTTATCCTTTATTATAGCCATCACCGAAGGATGGGGGTATATTCATTTTGTCATTCCGTTTGCAACACATCGAAATATCCATTTCCGACCCTATAAAGTTCAAATATTCTTGATTCACGTAAAAATTTAAGACGATCTAGACATGTCCGTCCGTCTGTCTGTTGAAATCACGCTACAGTCTTCAAAAATAAAGACATTCAGCTGAAACTTTGCACAGATTCTTTTTTTGTCCATAAGCAGGTTAAGTTCAAAGATGGGCTATATCGGACTATATTTAGATAAAGCCCCCATATAGACCGATCGGCCGATTTAGGGTCTTAGGCCACATTTATTATCCGATTTCGCTGAAATTTAAGACAGTGAGTTGTGTTAGGCCCTTCGACACCCTTCTTCAATTTGCGCCAGATCGGTCCAGCTTTGGATATAGCTGCCATATAGACCGATCCTCCGATGTAGGGTCTTAGTCCCATTAAAACCACATTTATTAACCGATTTGGCTGAAATTCGGGACAGTAAGTTGTGTTAGGCCCTTTGACATTCCTCGTCAATTTGGCCCAGATCGGTTCAGGTTTGGATATAGCTGCCATATAGACCGATCCTCCGATTTAGGGTCTTAGGCCAATAAAAACCACATTTATTATCCGATTTCGCTAAAAAATTTAAGACAGTGAGTTGTGTTAGGCCCTTCGACATCCTTCTTCAATTTGCGCCAGATCGGTCCAGCTTTGGATATAGCTGCCATATAGACCGATCCTCCGATGTAGGGTCTTAGTCCCATTAAAGCCACATTTATTATCCGATTTGGCTGAAATTCGGGACAATTAGTTGTGTTAGCACCTTCGACATCTTTTGTTATTTTGGTCTGGATCGGTTCAGATTTGGATATAGCTGCCATATAGACCGATCCTCTAATTTAGGGTCTTAGGCCCATAAAAGTCACATTTATTATCCGTTTTCGCTGAAAGTTGGGACAGTGAGTTGTGTTAGTACCTTCGACATCCCTTGTCAATTTGGCTCAGATCGGTTCAGATTTGGATATAGCTGCCATATAGACCGATCCTCTGATTTAGGGTTTTAGATCCATAAAAGTCACATTTATTATCCGATTTGGCTGAAAATCGGGACAGTCAGTTGTGTTAGCACCTTCGACATATTTTGTTAATTTTGTCCGGATCGGTTCAGATTTGGATATAGCTGCCATATAGACCGATCCTCTTATTTAAGGTTTTGGATCCATAAAAGTCACATTTATTATCCGATTTTGCTGAAATTCGGGACAGTGAGTTGTCTTTGGACCATTAATATCGTTCTTCAATTTGGCCCTAATCGGATCAGATTTGGATATAGCTGTCATATGGACCGATCCCTGTATTTAAGGTTTTTAGCCCCTAAAAGGCGCATTTATTGTCCGATGTCGCCGAAATTTGGGAGAGTTAGTAACGTTAGGCCCCTTGACATATTTCTGCAATATGGCACAGATCGGTACAGATTTGGATATAGCTGCCATATAGACCGATCTCTCGGTTTTAGGTTTTGGGGCCATAAAAAGGGCATTTATTGACCGATGTCGCCGAAATTTGGGACAGTGAGTTGTGGTAGGCCCTTCGGCAGCCTTCTTCAATTTGACTCAGATCGGTCCAGATTTGGATATAGCTGCCATATAGACCGATCCCTCGATTTTAGGTTTTGGGGCCATAAAATGTGCATTTATTGTCCGATGTCGCCGAAATTTGGGGCAGTGAGTTGTGTTAGGCCCCTCGGCATTCTTCTTCAATTTGACTCAGATCGGTCCAGATTTGGATGTAGCTGTCATATGGACCGATCCCTCTATTTAAGGTTTTTAGCCCATAAAAGGCGCATTTATTGTCCGATGTTGCCGAAATTTGCGACAGAGAGTTAAGTTAAACCCCTCCACATATTTCTGCAATTTGGTACAGATCGATCAAGATTTGCATATAGCTGCCATAAAGACCGATATCTCGATTTAAAGTTTTGGCCCCAAAAAAGGCGCATTTATAATCCGATTTAACTGAAATTTGACACAGTGACTCATGTTAGGCTTTTCGACGTCCATGTTGTATATGGTTCAGATCGGCTTATTCTTAGATATAGCTACTAAAAAGGCCAATATTTTGTTATACACAATTGAACAATGACTTGTACTTATTAGTATTTGGTCCAAATCGGAATATATTTCAAAAGAACTGCTATGGGACATAAGGTACGCAATTTTCACCGGATTTTGATGAAAGGGGGTTTACATATATACCCGAGTTGGTGGGTATCCAAAGTTCGGCCCGGCCGAACTTAATGCCTTTTTACTTGTTCTTTATTTGCCTACATGCAGATATTGGGCAAAGAACTTTACAAATGCGATCCAAGGCGCAGGGCATAGAAGATTTGGACCGGCCGAACTTTGCACAACTTTTTTCCAGAAATTGTCTTATATGGCCATCTTTTCATCAGTTTTATTAGGCTATGGTTGAAAAAATAGAAAAATGTAAATTATGGTACAACAACGCTGGAACAGTCAACACAAACAAATTTCCTCTTCTTATTGCTTTAGCCATTTTTCCATCCATCAATTCGTTTCACCAATGCGATACCATGACTATTACTTTCCTATCGGGTTCCATTACATTTTCCGTGATACCTATTTCGAAGGGGAGGCGGTATAAATTCACACCCGATATCCTTTGTTATGCTTACTACCATGACGAAAAGTATGGGTTATGCTCTCTATGGTCCCGAATATTGTTTCCATATATCCATAGCTATGAAAGTTGGGTGTTGTATGGTGGGCGTACAGCATGTGTCTTGCCTGGGAATATTTAATTTATTTTGATGGCAAATCGTATCGCATCGTTCTTATAACTTCTCATTCATTTATTTTTGCTTTATCATAGATATTCAATTAATATTGCTCCCCACTAATAATTGATATTTTTAGTTATTTTCGTAGAAGGACGCAGGCCTGAAAAGGGAAATCTTTAATTAGTTCTCAAAATATGGCTATAAACTTAATTGGAATGCGAAATTGTGAGAATTGTATGAATTGGTATGACAAATTCTATTTTTGTTGCCTACTCATTGGGCCTGGCGCGATAATTGGAACATTGGGATTAGTGGATGATGATTCCAATATTCAATGAGGTTTGTTGCCATTGTGGCACGTGTCATAACAAATTTGTCCCTTCCTAAAGGAAATTCTACCATCCGTTGTTCATTTATGTTTTAAAGGAATAAAGGCAAGTTCAAAAAGGGACTTGTAAGTATATAACATGTAGCTGTACAAAAGTTTTAAAGTGCAATGTTCATGTTGGCATGAAATTGTTGAATATGTTGACATGACTTCCGAAACATGTAAAAAGGCGTTAAGTTCGACCGGGCCGCACTTTGGATACCCACCACCTCGGGTATATATGTAAACCAACTTACGTCAAAACCCGGCGAAAAATGCAAACCTTATGCCCCATAGCAGCTTTATCGAAATAATAAGCACAAGTCATTGTTCAATTGTGTATAAGAAAATATTGGTCTCTTTAGTAGCTATATCTAAAAATATACCGATCTGAACTATATCAGACACGGATGTCGAAAAGCCTAACAAAAGTCAACGTGTCAAATTTCAGTGAAATCGGATTATAAATGCGCTTTTTATGGGGCCAAGACTTTTAATCGAGAAATCGGTCTATATGGGAGCTATATCCAAATTTGGAGCAATCTAGGCCAAATCAAAGAAGGATGGCGAAGGGCCTAGCCAAACTCACTGTCTTAAATTTCGGCGATATCGGATAATAAATTTGGCTTTTAAGGGCCTAAGGCTCTAAATCGGAGGATCGGTCTATATGGCAGCTATATCCAAATCTAGACCGATTTGGGCCAAGTTTCAAAAAAATGTCGAAAATCCTAGCACAACTCACTGTGCCAAATTTCGGCAACATCGGAAAATAAATGCGCCTTTATGCGTCCAAAACTTAAATTCGAGAGATCGGTCTATATGGTAGCTATATCCAAATCTGGACCGATCTGGGCCAAATTGAAGAAAAATGTCGAGTGCCCTAACATAACTCAATGTCCCATATTTCAGCAAAATCGAATAGTAAATGTGTCCCATATGGGGCTAAGACCCTAAATTGGCGGATCGGTCCATATGGCAGCTATATCCAAATCTTTACCGATCTGGGCCAAATTGAAGACAGATGTCGAAGGACCTAACACAACTCACTATCCCAAATTTCGGCGAAATAGTACAGTAAATGCGCCTTTTATGGCCCCAAAACTCACATCGAGAGATCGGTCTGTATGGCAGCTATATCCAAATCGGAACCGATCTGGGCCAAGTTGAAGAAAGATGTCGGAGAACCTAAAACAACTCACTGTCCCGAAATTTCAGCAAAATCGGATAAGAAGTGAGGCTTTAATGGGCCTAAGACCCTAAATCGGCGGATCGGTCTATATGGCAGCTATATCCAAATCAGGACCGATCTGGGCCAAATTAAAGAAGGATGTCGAAGGACCTAACACAACCCACTGCACCAAATTTCGGCGATATCGGACAATAAGTGCGCCTTTTATGGCCCCAAAACCTTAAATCGAGAGATCGGTCTATATGGGAGCTATATCCAAACCGGGACCGATCTGGGTCAAATAGAAGAACGATGTCGATGGGCCTAACACAAGTCACCGTCCGCAATTTCGGCGACATCGGACAATAAATGCGCCTCTTTTCGAAAGACCTAAGACAACTCACTATCCCAAATGTCAGCAAATTCGGACAATAAATGTGCCTTTTATGGTCTTAAGACCCTAAATCGGAGGATCGATCTAAATGGCAGCTATACCCAAATCTAGACCGATCTGTGCCATATTGCAGAATGATGGCGAGAGGCCTAACTCAAGTCACTGTCTCAAATTTCATTGACATCGGACAATAAACGCGCCTTTTATGGGCGCAAGGCCTTAAATCGATGACAGCTATATCCAAACCCGGACCGATCTCGGATAAATTGCAGAAGTATGTCGAAGGGCCAAACATAACTCTCTGTCTCAAATTTCAGAAAAATCGGATAATAAATGTGGCTTTTATGGGCCTAAGACCCTAAATCGGCGGATCGGTTTATATGTGGGCTATTAAGATATAGTCCGATATAGCCCATCTTCGAGCTTAACCTGCTTATGGACAAAAAAAGAATCTGTGCAAGGTTTCAGCCTGACATCTCTATTTTTAAAGACTGTAGCGTGATTTCAACGGACTGACGGACAGACGGACGGACGGACAGACGGACGGACAGACGGACGGACAGACGGACGGACAGACGGACGGACAGACGGACGGACAGACGGACGGACAGACGGACGGACAGACGGATAGACAGACAGACAGACAGACAGACAGACAGACAGACAGACAGACAGACAGACAGACAGACAGACAGACAGACAGACAGACAGACAGACAGACAGACAGACAGACAGACAGACAGACAGACAGACAGACAGACAGACAGACAGACAGACAGACAGACAGACAGACAGACAGACAGACAGACAGACGGACAGACAGACGGACGGGCGGACAGACGGACGGGCAGCGGACAGACGGACGGGCAGCGGACAGACGGACGTGCAGACGGACGGACAGACGGACGGACAGACTGACGGACATGGTTAGATCGTCTTAGATTTTTACTCGGATCAAGAATATATACACTTTATAGTTTCGGAAATGGATATTTCGATGTTTCCGATATTTTGAAATTTCCTAAAATTTTTGGACCATCTGCGTTGATAAAGAATATCGGTGTCATATGAACCACCAGCCATGTGAGCTGTATGATGACATTGCCATGTGACATTGTCCACTATAATCAATACTTCTATATGTTGTAACATTTGCTTCACTAAAATCTCCTAATCGTTGTTTATACCACAAATATTTATAAACTTTCATCAGACATCTTCCACAATTTTACGGTTACAACTTTATTGACGCCCTGAAGTGCACATGAGTAACTTTGTTATCATTCAAAAAAATCCAAATTCTATTAAATTGTGGCCTCAAAGTCTGCCATTAGACTTCTGTTTTTCAATTAAGTCACTATAAACTACCAGCATATGATTCACATATGCCTTGTCCTCCGAAAATATGTATATCCGTTATAACAGACTTCCTGCGGGCAAAAGGCTACATAGAGTTTGAAAAAAAAAGAAAGAGACAGAAACGGAAACCAAGTTAAATGTGTTGCCAATTTTCCAACACTTTTTGAAAAAGTTACATAGCATAAAAAACCAATGCATATTTTAGGGTGTTACTGTTATTTCATGTCTATTTGTACAAGGTTTTTATTCAAAACTTGAATATAAAGTTCAGTTTTTTGTTTTTTTTTTAAGTTTTTTTTTTGTTTTCAGGGTTTTTGTTTCGCTGGGAGTGTCTTTTGTCTGGTTTTGTTGGCAGTGATGTGATGCGCCTGATTGCGATATCTCTTAGTTTATATGTCTGGCTACTCCCCGAAAGTATGCAGTTATATTTGTTCACAATGTTACTTTGTTTTGGTTTTGTGGGTTGTGTACTCAATAGTTTCAATGGTTTTTCTAACTTACCATTTGAATGATGTTAGTTTTGCTATGTTGTCTCTTTAAGTTCTTAGGCACTGATCCACTAGTCTGCCTACGGGAAATGCTAGACCAGCAGATACAAAGTCTGATGAGCAATAAATCTTTGTGATAAGAGTGCATATAACGGAGTAATTGTAGTAACATGAACAAAAGTTTACATCTATTAATTTAAGACACAAATTTAAAACTGAATTATGAGTAGTTGGCAATATTAAAAGTTATCATAAAACACTAGACTTTAGTATCGATTTGATATATAGACGTTAGTATCGATGAGTGGCTTTTCTGGTGTAGTTTAGTAGTCTATAAAAAGTTGTTGGAGGTAAATCATTCAAGTTCGGGGGTCACACTGAGTGCCATACATGGCCCCAGTTATGTTATGGTGCAACATCTTTGATGGTATACAGCTTGGATCAAAAACTCCAAAAGAATTGCTATGCTATTGAAGCTATATCAACTAATGGACAGGTTCGGAACTGGATGTAATTGGAAGACTAAGTCACTGAGCAAAATCTCAGCCAAATTCGGTAAGAATTGCTCCCTATAAGGGCTCTAGAAGTATAATCGGAAGATCAGTTTATATGGGAGCTATATCAGGTCATTAACCAATGTCGGCCATTCTTTATAGTTGAAGCCACAACAAAGCACCTGATACAAATTTCATCCAAATCAATTAAGAACTACGCCCTCTGGGGAATCAAGAAGTCAAATCGGGAGAACGGTTTATATGGGATATATATCAGATTATAAATAGACCAATCGGACAAATCGCATAAGAACTGCACCCTCTACTGTCTCAAGAAGTCAAGATCCGAGATCGGTTTATATGGCTGCTATGTCAGATTATGAACCGATTTTGACCATACTCAGCACAGTTATTACAAGTTGTGACAAAATATCTCATGCAGAATTTCAGTCCAAATTGGATAAGAATTTCGCCCTATAGAGGCTCAAGAAGTGAAGACCCCAGATCGGTTTATATAACAGCTATATTAGGTTTTATACCGATTTCAATCATACTCGACACAGTTTTTGGAAATCATAAAAAAACCCTTCATGCTAAATTTCAACCAAATCGGATAAAAATGGAGCCCTCTAATGGCTCAAGAACTCAAGATCCAAGATCGGACCGAATAGACCGAAATGGCCCATGTATAATCCCATCCGACCTATACTTATAAGAAGTATTTGTGTAAAATATTAAGCTGCTAGCTATACTACTTCTAAAATTAGCGGGCTTTCGACAGACAGACTGACGGACAGACAGACGGACGGACAGACGGGCGAGCAGACGGATGGGCATGGCTAGATCGACTTAAAATGTCACCACGATCAAGAATATATATACTTTATGAAGTCTTAGACGAATATTTCGAGGAGTTACAAACAGAATGACTAAATTAGTTTGCCCCCCATCATATGGTGGAGGGTATAAAAATATATGGCAAGTGTGTAAGACTCAGCTACTCTTATAAAGATTGAATGTCTCTTCTTAAGATTTTTTTCACTTTCTCAACATTTTCAAACAAAATATACCTCGATATAAATTTGCTTCTTTGCTGTTGAAGTCTCTTTATACCCTACACCACAACTGTGGTACAGGGTATTATAACTTAGTGAATTAGTTTGTAACACCCGTCTGTCCATGTTAATTTGTGTACAAACTATAAGTCGCAATTTTCATCCGATCGTCTTCAAATTTGGTATAGGCGTGTCCTGCGGCCTAGAGACGAAGCCTATTGAAATTGGAAAAAATCGGTTCAGATTTGGATATAGCTCCCATATATATATTCGCCCGATATGCAGTAATACTGGAATAAAATGGTCATTTGTAAACCGATTTTCTCGAAATTTGGTGTGGCATGTTTTTCGGCCTAGAGACGAAGCCTATTGAAATTGGAAAAAATCGGTTCAGATTTGGCTATAGCTCCCATATGTATGTTCGTCCGATTTTCAATAATAATGCAATAAAATGGTCATTTGTCACCCGATTCTCTCGAAATTTGGCAGGAATGATTTTCTAATGATTCTCAACATTACTTGTGAATTTTATGGAAATCGGTTCAGAGTTAGATATAGCTCCCATATATGTGTTCGTCCGATTTTCAGTAATAATGCAATAAAATAGTCATTTGTTACCCAATTCTCTCGAAATTTGGCAGGAAGGATTTTCCAACGACTCTCGACATTACATGTGAATTTCATACAAATCGGTTCAGATTTGGATATAGTTTCCATATATATGTTCGTCCGATTTTCAGTAATAATGAAATGAAATGGTCATTTGTTACCCGATTCTCTCGAAATTTGGCAGTATGGATTTTCTAACGACTCTCGACATTACTTGTGAATTTCATGGAAATCGGTTCAAATTTGGATATAGCTCTCATATATATGTTCGTCCGATTTTCAGTAATAATGGAATAAAATGGTCATTTGTTATCCGATCCTCTCGACATTTGGCAGGATGGATTCTCTAACGACTCTCGACATTACTAGTGAATTTGATAGAAATCGGTTCAGATTTGGATATAGCTCCCGATTTTCAGTAATAATGCAATAAAATGGTCATTTGTTACCCGATTCTCTCGAAATTTGGCAGGAAAGATTTTCTTATGACTATCGACATTACTAATGAATTTGATAGAAATCGGTTCAGATTTGGATTTAGCTCCCATATATATGTTCGTCCGATTTTCAGTAATAATGCAATAAAATGGTCATTTGTTACCCGATTCTCTCGAAATTTGGCAGTAAGGATTTTCTAACTCTCGACATTTCTTGTGAATGTCATACAAATCGGTTGAGATTTGGATATAGCTCCCATATATGTGTTCGTCAGATTTTGGGTAATTTGCAATAATGTTGTCATTTGTCAACCGTAGTTATTACAGTTTGAACATATTTTTGCTCGCCGAGCAAAAATATAGTTCCCTTATTGTACTTATAGGGTAGGTGTAGGGTATTATACAGTCAGCATTGCTCTTACTTACTGGTCTTTTCTTTGCTGTGGAAGTCTCTTTTAAACCATGTGTGTGTGTGTTACTGTCCCCTGCTGACAAAATTTATTTTCCAAACTAACATAAGTTGCAAATATAAAATATGCCAACTCATATTTTAAACTTCAAAAGAGGTATAAGGATAACTGACAGGTGAACTTATCAGTTTTTACGAAATTTGACAAAATGTTAATGCTGCTCGTAGTTTAAAACTTGCCATAAACTAAAAAAAAACAGACGTCAGACATTTATTTGTCGAAATCCAATCTTGAGCTTAGCCAAATTTTACATAATAGTCTTTGTCTTTCATTTCTCTTGTATACTTCAACATAACAGCTTACAATACCATAGGGACATGGCTACCTTTTGTCCTTTCAGAACTTGTTGAGAACATTTTGTTAAAGATTACTTGGACAGAGCATTAAAAAAAAATTTACATCTCAAATTCTGTAAAAACTACAAACAAAAGTAAACAAGTAAAAGAGTGCTAAGTTCGGCAGGGGTGAATCTTATGTACCCTTCACCATGCACTGTGAAGTTCTTTGAATGACTCTTACAACTATATATATGACCTATTGACCTATAAGGATCGAACTTGTCATGCCTGTTAGAAGTCATGAAAAAACACCACCTCCAAAATTTCAGGCAAATCAAGTAATAATTGCCCCCTCCAGATGTTTAGAAAGTCAAGTTGGGGGATCGATTTATATGGCAGCTATATCAGGTTATCAACCGTTTTAGGTCATAGCCGGCACAGTTGTTGGAAGTCATACCAAAACGACATATGCCAAATTTCATCCAAATCGGATAAGAAGTGCGCCCTCTAGATGACCAAGAAATCTAAAGGGGAGATTGGTTAATATGACGACTATACTTGGCACAGCTGTTGAAAGTCATACCAAGACGATATGTGCAAAATTTCAGCCTAATCGGATAGGAATTGCGCTGTATGGACGGCGAGATCGGTTTATATGATAGCTATATCAGGTTATGGACAGATTTCAATCATAATTAGCACAATGGTTGGAAATGATATCAAAACACCACGGGCAAAATTTCGGCCAAAGTGCATTCTAGAAGATCAAGACCCATGATTGTTTTTTATGGCAGCTATATCAAAACATAGACCGATGTGTAGGGTATAAAAATGGTGTAGAGTGATGCAAAGCTATGGTGTATTACGTTGTATTTTTCCGAATGAAAAGTAATGTCAGGTCATTTGTTTTCCTGGTTTCATAATGCCAACAACAGACATATTGCTGTAGACAACTTCAATCTGCTGCAGGGCAGTCAAAGAGACACAAAAAACATAACCAAAAAAGACAATGATAAACTCTATGTGAAGTCATTCAGTCTAGAAAAAATAAGACACCATGAGAAAAACCATTTAAAACGGAAACTTTAAAAGGCATCAAATTTAAAAACAAAGATAACAAGTAAGAGCGTGCTAAGTTCGGCCGGGCCGAATCTTATATACCCTCCACCATTGATCGCATTTGTCGAGTTCTATGAGCGGTATCTCTTTTTAGACAAAACATAGAATATTGAATAAGAACTGTTATGTTATTGGAGTATATAGTCCGATTCGAACCCTAAATGAATGCTGAACATTGTAGAAGTCATGGTGTAATATTTCAGTTCATTCGCATAAGAATTGCTCCTTGTAGGGGCTCAAGAAGCAAAATCGGGAGATAGGTTTATATGGGAGGTGTATCAAGCTAAAGATCAATTCAGATCATATTGAAGACGTATGTTGAAGGTCATGAGAGAAGCCGTTGTACAAAATTTCAGCCGCATCGGATGAGAATTGCGCCCTCTAGAGGTTCAAAAAGTCAAGATCCCAGATCGGTGTATATGGCAGCTATATTAGGTTCTATACCGATTTACGCCATACTTCGCACAGTTATTGATAGTCATAACAAAACACCTCATGCAAAATTTCAGTCAAATCGGACCAGAATTGCGCCCCCTAGAGGCTCAAGAAGTCAAGACCCAAGATGGGTTTATATGGCAGCTATATCAAAACATGGACCGATTTAAACCATACTTAGCGTAGTTAATGAAAGTGCTATCGAAACACGAAGAGTGTCATATATATTAGACCACTCAATGTCCATGCCGAATTTGGGTGTATAAGTTGTGCAATTTTCACCGGATTGTGACGAAATGGGGTTTACATATATACCCGAGGTGGTGGGTATCCAAAGTTCGTCCCGGCCGAACTTTAACTTGTTTGTTTTCGCAAATGACCTAACCTTCTATTAGTGAAACCTAGTTTTGTGATAAATTTTTGAAAGTGTTACCAAACGAATAGCAAACTTAGTATGACCCATTCTTATGGTGAAAAGTACAAAAACCTGTTTAAAGGCTACCAAACACCATCGGTGGGGAATGAAAACGACTGTCGAATTATGTGTAGGTTGAGCTGTTGCATGTTTAATGAAACGATAACAACATCTGAGTTGGTGTCCTTGGCAACTAAGGAAACAAATCCAAATTCATTTCCATCAAAAGTACAATTCTGTCTAAATTAATTCATAATTTAGTGGGCTTCAGCAATCACTCAAACCAAGGCAAAACTTTTACCTGTAGGTTATAATGTAGCCTAGGCATAGACATAGCATTCGTAGTATTTCACCATGTTAAAAATATATTTCTTGTAAAAGTGTAATGCAATTTAATTCCAATTTGTTTCGAAGTAAACAAATGAATATCACAACAGCACCTTGAATTGTTTGTTGTAGACAACTGCATGGGCTCTAGGTAAATAATATGAAAAATTAAATATTAGCTAAAGTGGATTATGAGCATTTTTAAATTAGCTATTTTAGGCAATTAATGTATTATTCGTGAAGGTGGATTAGCAAAATTTTCAAATTGCATAATTTTCCATGAAATATTTAGCCAGTAAACTTTAGGCCATATATATCATGTGGCTTAGTTATGATTGTTATTTACTTAGTTATTCCTATATATTTGCACATTCACTGCGAATGGGCCATGAACCGATTTCTTTGAACTCAATTTTTAATTATTTATTGACAGCTCAGTTTGTCACACATTTCACATATAATTTAATAAATAAAATGATTTGCAGTCTTTCTAATTACATCTCTCGTTTGTTTATTCAGTTCAATTTGCTGCTGCAATATAAAAATCATACCAAAATGCCATGTGCAATAAATATTACCATAAATTTAATCTGCTCGAGGTAATTTTATGGCTTTATTATTAAAATAGGCGATAAAAATATTACATATGTGTGATTATATCAAATATAAATTACGCTACAAGAACCAGGGTAAAAGTCGGGCAGCGCCGACTGTATAATAACCTACACCTACCCTACAAGTACAATGTGAGAACTATATCCAATTCTGAACCAATGAATGATGGACCTCGGCGAGCAAAAATATGCTCAAACTGTTATAACTAGGGTTGACAAATGACAACATTATTGCAAATTACCCAAAATCTGGCGAACATATATTGGGTTGCCCAAAAAGTAATTGCGGATTTTTCATGTAGTCGGCGTTGACAAATTTTTCACAGCTTGTGACTCTGTACTTGCATTCTTTCTTCTGTCAGTTATCAGCTGTGACTTTTAGCTTGCTTTACAAAAAAAGTGTAAAAAAGTACATTTGATTAAAGTTTATTAAAAATGCATTTATTTTCTTTTAAAAAATCCGCAATTACTTTTTGGGCAACCAATATATGGGAGCTATATCTAATTCTGAACCGATTTCGAGAAACTTTCTCAGATATTGTGGTAGACGTTGAAGAAGGCGTTGTACAAAGTTTTGGGAAGATTGGTCAATAAATGCGCTTGCAATGGCTCTAGGAGTGAAAATCGGGCTATATATATACATAAAAACTATATCTAAATCTGAACCGATTTCTATGAAATTCTACAGTAATATCGAGAGTTAAGAGAAAACCCTACCTGCAAAATTTTGAGAGTATCGGTTAACAAATGACTATTTTATTGCAATATTACTGGAAATCGGACGAACATATATATGGACGCTATATATAAATCTGAACCGATTTCGAGCAAACTTCTCAGATACTGTGACAGTCGTCAAGGAAATCGTTGTACAAAGTTTTGGGAAGATTTGTTAATAAATGCGCTTGCAGTGGCTCTAGGAGTGGAAATCGGGCGATATACAGGGTGGCTGATGAATATTGCTACAATGATGAATATTGCTACATTTTTTTTTCGGTGTATGGAATACATTTTTCTTTTATTCATGTTAAATTAAATTATTAAATTAATTATTAAATTATTATTAATTAAATTAATTAATTAATTAATTAAATTAATTATTAAATTATTATTATTAAATAGAAAAAAAGTTATTACATTTTTTTTTGGTAGCGGCTTTCATCAGCCACCCTGTATATATATATATATATATATATATATATATATATATATATATATATATATATATATATATATATATATATATATATATATATATATATATATATATATATATATATATGTAAAATGGATACTTTCGGGACAATTTTTCTGTATAATGTATGTTTCGAGGACATTTGTATACTTTGGGGACTGTCCCCAAAATTTCTGTCTATATTATGGATGTTTTGAGGACACCGATACATTGGGGACACTTTTTGCTTTACGATTTTATGACTTTTTCTAGATTCTCCATAATTTTGATCACTAAAATAACACTTACTTTTCATATATACTCTTGTTTTCTATAAAAAATAAGTGGTTTTTTAATTTTATTTTTGCTCATCGTGTTGCCAGAATAGTATCGTGTAAAACAGCAACCTACAAAATCAACCCTGTTGTTTCAATGTTACCACCTCAGGGTGGTAGTTCAGAGTATTGCCGCAATGTCGCCAAAGTCACTCAGATTTAATATTGGAATAGTTCGAGTACTCGCCGCAATTAAAACAGAGCGCTGTAATGAATTCGGCTATTTTAGTGCCACGACATCTACTTTTTACGCGGGTAGATTTTTTTGGGCTCATTGTAACTATAACATAGAAAGCAGCATCACTCTATATATAAAAGTCATAGTGTGTTTCCTTGTCTGTTTGTTCGAAACTCGAAAACGACCAAACCGATGTTCTTGAAATTTCCACAGATTGTGTAAAATGGTCTGGAAGGAATAATAGGCTATATAAATTTTTGATATCGAAAGCGGGTCGGAGCCTTTCCCTAACCCTAAAAATAACCACCAAAATTAAAAGTGGATCGATTGTAACAATGTTGGACTCAAATTAACGATATTTGGGAGTATAAAATAAAACATATTAAAATTTCAAGCTAATTCGAATGGGGCTAGCCCCACCACAATAATCCCAAACGCACATATACACCGATCGAGGCAACATACAGTGGGATAGAACCGAAAAAAACTAGTAGGAAATATGCC